>NC_060959.1:5470262-5495262 GCF_910589235.1 Vespa crabro
GTGTTACCTGGTTTACGCGAATTCCCTTTTTTTCGTCCGTCTAATCTAATCGCTTTCAATTCTACTATTTTAGAAATATTGAATATCGAGAAAATATGTCGAGCTCATTTGATAAATACTCTTATCGATGTATCCAAATTAAATGTTTTACGAGGCATTGCTTTAAGATAGTTCCTTTACGAACCCTACTAACGCTAATGACAGAGTTTATTAAATTCCCTTTGATAGGAAAGATCCAATTTAATCTCGGATATTATTTAGAAAATTCACGAGTTCGAATGAATGATTCCCGTTGAAACTTCAATCAAATCCTCGAGATAACTTGCATAAGTTCAGTTTCTTTTGTCTTTATCTATGGTGTTCGAATTTAATGGAGTATAGTGACACGAATGTCAAGTTTCTCTCTCTCTCTCTCTCTCTCTCTCTCTCTGTCTTTCTTATTTAAGAAATAGCGGAAGCTATAGTCGATTTTGGCGCGGAGCCTGCTTTGTATGAAAGAGCTGAGTTGGTTGAAGCATGGTTGCATCTTTGTGTTATCGTCGTCGTCGTCGACAATATTATACGTATTTCTCCCCATTGAGTCAAATACTGATGGTAATAGTAATGTCGCGTTAATTTGCAGAGAAACGTGATATTACCATCTCAGTGTTTAGTTATATTCGTAGACGGCCATGTCTTCTCTTTAGTTTCATAATCGTTGAGAATATCTTGCCAGAGAGATATATATCACAATCGGATCGTATTCTACGAACTAACTGGAAAATCGATCACAAATACATTCCCCTAAATCATTCATTATAAGTTGTCGATAAAGCGAGTTTACTGTTAAAACAAAATTGATCTATTTACAGACCTTTCATTGAATTCGAATTTAGTAGTTTAGATCAGCATTTCTCGTATGTCGATCTCGACTGTCTGGCTTTCATGGTAGACGACTACTTGGACGAGCGATATGTATCTCGATAATGTGCTGTACTACAGGCAATTGTGCGTAACGCGTTGGGTGTGGGTTGTTCTGGTAGGGTTTTGCTGCCGTAGCTGATGCTACTGCTGCTGCTGTTGCTGCCGTTACTCCTCCTGCTGCTGCTGCAGGGTACCTTAACTCCGGCAATTCGTAAAGCGCGCCAACGCGTCGGCGGCCTCTCTCCCTGGCGTCATTTCCGGCTGACACCGGTATTGTGCGGACTACATTGTCCCCGCGTGTATTCAATGAGACGGCCCGCGGCGGCGAACACTGGGTGTATGGCTGGAGGCATTGGGGTGGTTGGGGGTGTGGAGATGTTACTGGAGGAGGAAGAGGAAGAGGAAGAGAAACGTGCTTGCCTATGGAAGGATCGGGAGGAAGGGTGGATATGGAACAGTGATACTGCAACCGCTACAGAGTCAGCTTCTCTCTCTCTCTCTCTCTCTCTCTCTGTCTGTCTCTCTCTCTCTTTCTCTATCTATCTCTCCCTACGACTCGCATAAGCGAACGAGATTCCTTGGAACAATGAATTGTTCTGGAAGATGTCATTGTCCGATCGCTCTCGCGTCCTGTCGTCGTGTTTCGCACAGTAAACTCGCGCCCTTCGTCCCTCCTCTTCTTCTCTTTCTATTCCCGTCATCATTTCATGCGTTTCTCCTTGCCCATTTTCCTTCTCTAAGCCTACCTATCGTTCCCTTATTTTGTTGCTCGTCAAATCACAAGGGTCTGCCTTTTATGACTAGTTCCTTGTGTTGATGTGTCGTTTATATCATCGACCTTGTATTTCGACATGCTTTTCGCCTTTATTACTCTACGATGTATATATACTAGTATATATATGTTTACGTATATTACATATAGATACATATGTACCTGCATGTAGGAAGTCTAAGTGCATTGAGTAATCACGACTACGCATTCACGAGTGACACTTGTACGATGACATATAGCAGAGTAACATTGCTCTTACGAACTATTCAGTTCATTAACCCGTTTATAATGTAACGATCTTTCATCCGTTATCTGACCGTTTCTCTTCGATATTATCGTTAATGAATTAGCATCTCAACAGAGTTTATGTTGTTTTCTCATATCGTTCAATTTACAGATATACGCTCTCGTGGATGTATCTACTTTCATATATCTACTATCATTACTTCCCTTCGCATAATTATAATTGATATATATATATATATATATATATATATATTTAGATCATATAGGTAGTGTTTGTAATGTATAACTTTTTATTTTTATTATCGAGGAATGTCTGCAATGGAATATTATATGATAATTGATATATTCAACGAAATAAATTTCCCTTATATTTTCAAAATGAAAGAGTACCATCTATCTTTATATTGAGATATTCCTTTGTTGCATATATCATGATTTTAGTATAAAACTTGAAAGTAAAATTTAATAGAGATTTGTACGCTACGTTCGTTACTCGCTAGCGTGAAAGTTAGTGCATCTCCAAAATGAATATAAAATATATATATATATATATATATATATATATATATATATATGCATGTATGTATACTTTTTATGTAACATTGTACGTATATATGGTATCATTATTAGGCAATAAATCATTCGTGCATGACTCTCGTCACGATTAATGCATGCACAATGTTGAAAATATTATTTGGGATAATTGTTAAATACGATTTATGGTTATCACCGATTGGACATATAGAGAAAGCGTAAATTACAGTTTAAATCGAAATCATTTTTCTTTGCCAAACACATCGCATTAACCTTCGAGCCGAGATACGACGGGCTTACGATCAAAATTGTGAGAGAAAGCGTAGCCATTACGGGGAAGTGGGTCATCGAAACAAGTAGAGAGGGGTCATTGCGATTCCTCGTGCAAACTGTTGCTGAGTTTCTGGCTAGGAGATGTCTTTTCCCTTACGATGAGCCAAAGATCGATTTCCAGTTGATCGTTACGACCTAATGTTTTATTTATTAACATGTATTATACATAGGCATTTACGTTGTATTTAGTTCCAATCGTTTATATTTTCTTTGTCTTGTTCCATTTATTTATTTATTTTTTTTTTGATAAAGAATAAAATTTTCGACATTATTAAATATCTATTTGTCTAAGTGGTACCAGATAAACGAACGAGAAAGAAAATCAACAATGTAACATGAGAAAAGCATAAATAAATGAATAAATAAATAAATAAAGAAAGAAAGAAAGGAAAACTAAATAAAGAAAAAATAAAGAAAGAAAGAAAGGAAAAAAAATTAAAAAAAGAAAAAGAAAACATACAGTAGAAATCAAGTCATCGAAAGAGGAAGTTCCCGTCTAGAAAAATAAATTCGTTCATAACTCAATATTTTGACGGAACGCAGGTCGGATTGCGACTGGCGAGGGAATCGAATCTGAAGTTAACTCAATTTCCGTTTTCCCGAAGTCGACTGGTTTTGCGTCTATCTACGTGATTGCCTTCTACCGTCTTGCCGTTCGTCCCTATTTTATCCAGTTTCGTTCTGACCGAGTAACGCGAATCGTTTTTAAGGATTCCAGTCGGTTCTCGATTCAAGTTATGTTACTAGGACGAAGACGACGATGACAATGTCGACTTGGATGGAGAAGAGAAGAATGTACGTCGTTGAGAAAGGTAAAAGGAAGGAAAAAAGGAAGGAAAGAAGGAAGGAAAGAAGGATCAGTAGTAAAAGAGGATAGAAGAAGAAGAAGAAGAAGAAGAAGAAGAAGAAGAAGAAGAAGAAGAAGAAGTAGACGTGGTCCCAAGAGATGCGAACTGGTAGCTGAAAGCAAACGATATTGCTCCTTCGTAGTCTGAAATGGTTGGTAAGAGACGCCATTCCTCTTTTCTCTCTTTCTCATCCTTCTTTTGCTACTCTCCTTTTCCTTCGAGCTACGGAGGAGAAAACGGATAAAAAGATTACAAGAGCAAATACCGGAGCGTGGCAAATCCGAACCGTTGAACGGACCAACGCGGAGATAGAAATCTTTCGGCTCCCTTTCGGCGAGTAAACAGAAAGTAGAATCCGCGATCCCAACGCGGACGCGTTGAACTGTTGATCTCTCCAATCTATACTAACGCCGCAAGGACTACAAGGTTAAATCTCGAAAGACGAATAATCGAGAAAAGTTTAAGTGAAACTCAAATACTTTGGTACATTCTCGTTTTTTTTAGTTCTTTCGTTCGGGCCAATCGTTAATGGGTAAATGACGAGAAAGATAGATAGATAGAGATGGGTAGATAGATAGATAGATAGATAGATAGATAGGGAGAGAGAGAGAGAGAGAGAGAGAGAGAGAGAGAGAGAGAGAGAGATGAGTATGCTAGTTGATACACTTTATTATTTCTTCCTATCCGAATTTTATCTATTTATATGAAGAAAATAAATAAATATGTGTTCATTTACGTTAATCCTCTTGCATTCGAGATTTTTATTATTTTCCATTAAGAGTGTTTCCTTCGAAATACGACAAATAAATTGTGGGATATCGTGTACTTACAAATTTATATAGTGAGTTCACATGATGTACTTTCTCTTTCTCTCTCTTTTTTCTCTCTCTCTCTCTCTGTCTTTTTCGGGATCGAGGATATGTAAGGGTATGATGGAGAAATAAAGAAAATAGGATAGAGAAAAAGAGATAGGATAGGAAAGAAACGGACGAACACAAAAGTCACTCTTGGTCTTCTCGTCGCTATTTCTTTCGGTGAATCCCTAGGATTTATGAAATGTCTGGCGTGTATCCTTCGATTCCATTTGTCGAAGCGAACGGGGTAATAAAAGGAACGCGATAAGATGAAGCGTTGTAAAACTTACGGTCATTATTATTAATCAATTTTTCCGTTTTCGTACCATCGTCGAAAAGTATATTGGCGTAAAATTGGAAGGAACAAAATGTTAGAAAATAAAATATTTACCGATGTATAAGACATTGAATGATCACAGTCACTCCTATGATTTCTCTCTATCTTTATCCCTTTCTCTCTCTCTCTCTCTCTTTCATTCTATCTTATTTTCTATCTATGTATCTCCCGTTTAGGAAAAATTGATTCGATCGATATATTGTACCACGTCGTTTACTCAACCCTTTGAATTTGCCGTGTCGTTTGAAGTCGTGCATCGTTTCGCAAGCGCGTTTATCCTCGCGAACCTTCGATATCGTTCGTCCGCATGAACGTTTCGTCAAGAAGACTCGTCCCTTTTGATGCACCCTACAGCCCTTAGCTATGCGAAAGGGGATGAAATGTCAGAATTAAGGGCCGTACATTTCTCCTATACACGCTCGTCTGCCTAACATGCATGCGAGACAAGGTGGTGCATCGTCGTCGAGCGAGCTCGCTTGACGAGAAGTAGAGAGTAGTTCAGGAGAGTAGAAAAAAATATTATTTTGATTTTCCATCCTTCTCTTCTCTCTTTTCTCTTTCTCTCGCTCTCTCTTTCTATTTCTATTTCTATCAAAGCTAACATTGTAACTTACGCTTGAAAATTTTCTTTTACATTTTAAGAATCGTCGATTGATTGAGATATTCACGTAACTCCACGAGCTTTATAAATTTTGATCGATTCGAGTAGTTGCCAAAGTTCTTGGTAGCCCAGTTTTCGCTTCGACATTTACACGGAAAACGAATGCGCGATTAGTCCAGGCCCAGGAGGTATTTCCCATGGGCGTTTATATCATGAATGCGACATTAGCGAGCAACGTGTTATTCAGGACATCGCGTTGCCACAAGAGACGCGGATGGATGGATGAATGAATGAGAATCATAGCGAGGATAGATGATAGTAAGAAGAAGGTAGTCCTTCTTCGATTCTTAAGTGTTGAGATGAAGACGATGAAGAGAGAAGACGGAAAAGAGAGAGAGAAAGAGAGAGATAGAGAGAAAGAAAGACAGAGAGAAAAGGAAGAACGACTATTCCCAAGTGCACCCTTCCCGTATCTTTCTCATGACGTGTAAGATAGGTCGAGTGGAATGACAGGAATACTGGCAGAAAGAAAAAGAGAAAGAGAGAAAGAGGGAGAGAGAGGAAGATGGTTGGTATCGAATTTGCGTCGTATTTACTCAAGGAAAGCGTCCCGACGCTTTCTCTTCCGTTCGGTTCGACGTCGCGTTCGTACCTCTTCAAGAATGGTTACAAGACAAACACCGTCGATTTGTTTTACGAGCTGGTAAATATACCAAGTTATGAATTACGTGTTCTCGCTTGGATTCTCTTTCTCCCTTACTTGCGTCTTCTTTAAGATTTTTTTTTTTATCTCGTGGAAAGAGTTGGATAGTAGATTCAAAGAACCATGATTTTTGTATTTCGATAATTTCTTTTTATACTTTTTTCTTTTCTTTTCTTCTTTTCTCTCTCTCTCTCTCTCTCTCATTTTCTTCCTTTTTCCTTTTGGTAATGTCAATTCTTCTTCGGCCCAACATTTATTGTACTGTTATATTTCTTTTTTTTTTTTTATTAAAACTATGAAGACTATTCGATGATTCTAACGTGTTTAAATTATTACTCCGCACGTTTTGTATAGTATCGTCCGCTCGACGGACCCGTTCGAATTCATCGCTCGCGAAATCGAGGACGAGAAAGACGTGAGGGACGAGGTGGAAGGAGATATTCCGCACTTTCGAAAGAGAGGAGAGCGTCGTGCTTTGAATACTGATCGAGCGTAAATTTTGCAGCTTGACTACGGAACGTTTGAAAACGGAACGATTCGGAGGACGGCGTAGCGTAACGACTCTTTTCGTTGGGCGCGACAGGTGAGGGTACCCTCATATCTCATTCACGGTTCGAGTCTGGATTTAAAGTTACGCCCGGTGCTGCGCAAATAGAGAGTCGAGGGAACGAGAAAGAGAAGGGAAGGGAAGGGAAGGGAAGAAGAGATGAGGGAAGAGGAAGAAGAGAGGTCGAAGAGAGGTAGTCGGAAGCTGCCTAGAAAGAGAGGTAATGAGAGGGAGGGTCAGAGAGGGAAGAGTGACAGGAAAAGGGTGGGTCGTTCGAGAGGGCAAGGCGAAACCACGAGCCATCGACCCTGGAGTCAGGTTCGAGCTCGTTATACTCTCTCTCCTACAGGATGCATCCCAGTACACTAACGCTGAGTATATACACACACACATATATATATATACATATATATATATATATATATATATATGTATATATATATATATATATATATATATACATGCGCGCGCTCACGTTCACGTTCACGCTTACGCTCACGCTCACGCTCACGCATGACGTACACTCACGTATACTTTCGTACATACATACTTCTCTTTCACTCCGTATCTCCATGCAGTTTTAGAACGAGACGCGATAGAAGAGAGGAGAGGCCGCACATTCGCCGCATGCACACGCCGCGTGTACCCACAGAGCGCGCGTTTCGTGACGGTGAATGTGCTACGCGGTACCGCCCCGACGACCAACGGCATATATCGTGCAGTTGCAAACCAAAACCGTGCATGTGCCACAACGCCGCGATATATCTACAAAGGATGGAAGAAGATAAAGAGACAGATAGATAGAAATAGTAGAGAGAGAGAGAGAGAGCGAGAGAGAGAGAGAGAAAGAGGAATTGTCAAAAAAAGCTCCTACTCTTTCGCTGTTTTGACCGCCGCTTGTTTTTTCTGCCGGAGGACACAAAAAGCTCGGTACGTCAAAAGCAACCTGCTACCACGATTTCCGTCCTCGACCTAAACTCGTCCCTCTTTGTTCTCTCTCTCTCTCTCTCTCTCTCTCTCTCTCTCTCTATCTATCTTTCTCTTTCTCTAACTTTCTTTCTCGCTTTTCTTTATCTTTGTATTTTTTCTTTATCTCATTGCGAAAAAACTGCATTTGTTATTAGACGATTCGAAATGTAGAAAATATCCATCTGCAGAATTTACGTTCTCATCAAAGATTTCTAATTCTATATCATATATACATACATACATACATACATATATGCATGCATGCATGCATGCATACATACATACATACATACATACATATATACACACATATCCGCTTCACTTGCAATATGGAAATTTGTAGTGAGTTAGCCCTGTTTATTAGAGGTATAGAGAATGTTACGGGATATTGAATATGGCTTATTATATATATAAACAGGTATGACACAGGTTGAAATTCAAATATTGACTACGATTATTTAGTGTTATCCTTTAATTGGTCTACATTTATGAGGATAAACATGTACGGTCGTGTATGATCGTAACGACGGTTCAGGGAATACGCATTGGTGCGAATGAAATTAATATTATTAACATTTTCACTTGCATGCAATCATTCTAAATGATATATTATAATTACTATCTGAAGTAATCTAACAACGATCTTAACGCCAGTGATTTGTACTTTTTTCTTTTTTTTTCTTGCAGTTAAAGAGTTAGATATTGCGAGATAATGTTCTAAAAGAGAGAGAGAGAGAGACAGAAAGAAAGACAGAGAGAAGTCGATGTGAGCGATATGATAAAGTCAAGCGCGTACATTTATAAACCTCTCGAGGCCTCTCGTTTGCCTAAGTCAACAGAGAGAAAGAGAGAGAGAGAGAGAGAGAGAGAGAGAGAGAGAGGGAAAGAGAGAGAGAGAGAGGCAGAAAGGGGTAGAATGCATGGACCGTTCGCTATTGATGCTATCGGAGCGATGCTCTTACATAAGTACATCTTCACTTACGCGACCTTTTATACGTCGACCTCGAGGATCGATCGATCGTCGATCTCTCTTCCATCTCTCTTGCACCGAAGGATAGACGCGTTGTCCTGTTCTTTAACGTCAGCGCAGAAGCATCCTCGCTTTCGTATCGTGTTCGGTCGAAGCCGAGCTAGAATTTCTCAAACAAGCGTTCGTATTTCACCGGGGAGTGGCGTCGTTCATTTTTAAATCTGTCCGAGAGAGAAAGAGAGAGATAGAGATAAAGAGATAGATATAGTAAGGGGTAGATGGATGGATTACGAGCATAGTACGTTGCTAACGGAGTAGTATGACATGAATATTAAAAGACGAAAACTTTCGCAGTGTGGCGGTAAGGAGAAGGGCCAGAATATAAAGGAACGAAAGAAAATGAGAAAATAGAAAAGCGTGCCTCTTTACGTCGTTGTTGTCGACGTTATCATCGTCGTTGCCGACGTCGTTGCCGTTGTCGACATCGTCGACATCGTCGTCGTCGTCGTCGTCGATATTGTTGTAGTAGTATACAAAGACAGGTTATGCCCATACTTTGGATGGAATATTCACCTTTGGGGTATATGTGCAGACTTGCAAAAAAGAAAAGAAAAGAAAAAAAGAAAAAGGAAAAAGAAAATCTCCAACCGAGTTTGTTTCCGGAGCTTGAAATTTCTAGCAGGTTAACGAACGAGAGAAAGTCTCTTCCTTTCTACGATATATAAACTCGTGTCTTTTCGATGAACGAGGAGGGAACGATTTCTCTCTCTCTCTCTCTCTCTCTCTCTCTCTCTTTCACTCTCTTTCTCTTTCATTCTACTTTCTAGTAGCTCGTCGTTCGAATAAGGGGGCGAACGAATGGTAAGGGGTTAATGGATATCGAGCGAGTCGTGCCAGACCTCTCTCGTGCTTTCCATCTCATTTTTTTTTCTTCATCTCTCTCTTTCTCTCTCTCTCTCTCTCTCTCTCTCTCTCTTTCTCTTTTTCTTTTTCTTCTTGGATTCTTCAGTCGCTTCTCCATTTTCTCGCAAGACCGTGAAAAAAAGAATGATAGCTCGCCGATACCAGAACGTCTTTATCGACATTGCGATTATTCGTTACAAACGATAAAAATCCGAACGATTATCCCGCCTTTTCTTTCCTTTTCTTCTCTTCTCTTTCTTTTTCTTCTTCTTCTTCTTCTTCTTCTTCTTCTTCTTCTTCTTCTTCGCATCGTTTATACCCATAAAAAGAGTCCTTCCACCAATTTTTATTCCCCGGAAATTGTTCCGAACGATTTTAAACGCACTACAATCACTGAGATTTTTACTTGTTCTGCTTTTTCTTTTTCTTACCTTTTTTTTCTCTCTCTCTCCCTATATTTTTCTTTTTTTCTTTCTTTTTTCCTTTTTTCTTTCCTTTTCCCTCCTGTTTAAGTAAGAATATGTCGTTCAAATCCCTCGAGATTCGAAATAGCTTGCTCGTGAATTATCGTCGAAATACTTAACGATTCACAGTTGAAAATTGTTTGGTAAAAGTTTCATGAACAAAGAAATGCGTTCCGACATTACAGATTGAACAACTTTTTTTTTTCTTAGGAGCTTCGATCATATCGAAGAGTAAATAAAATATTTGAAAGTCGTAATTACGCTCGGGAAATTATAACAATACGAATTTATAAAGGGGTATCTTCGTTGACAGTACCGATCGGTAAGAAATACGACGGTAATCTTTATTGACGTTATTACGTATAATAAGATATTCCTCGTTTATCCCGTGTGACATTAAGATAATCTGCAAATTTCAATTTCCTATCGAAGATGCGGTACGGACTAATCAATTTTCTTAGTTCTCGATAATAGATAAATTCTAACGTCAATTTCCGTCGTACGTCTTCAATTTTGCGACGGGCTATGCAAAATGAAAATGTTTCAAAAATGTCGGAAAAAATCTTCTTCTTCTTTCTTCCCCCTCTCCCTTCAACCCTGCCCCCCAATTTTTCTTTAACTCATCGAATTCTTTCGTTTTACGAAATGCAAGAATGTCTTTTCGTTGTTTGTATCGTGACGTATCTCGTCGGTGATCGTACATAATCGAGAGAACGTCACGTGAAAGCGATCGTTGAATTTTACGAATTATTTCGCTCTCGTGAATTAGATCGCTTGATTTGATTAACAACGTAACTCACTCTATATGAACAAACATGACGAGTTATTTATTTATTTATCAAAGTATTCATTATAATTCATTATAATCGTTTACGGTACTTGATTCATTTAGCCTTACTTTATAGAACTATTTACTGTGATAATTAAAGTGCCCCTATAACGTATGTTTTACAACGAAACTTTTGTAAACACATTTATCATGGATTTATTTATTAACTGTATGAGTAACAGAACGAACCTTTCGTCGATACATTCAAATAACCCAGCGATGCTAATAAACAGAATGAAAAACATATTGACGACGTCATCGCTTTTTTTTCTTCCTGCTTTTTTTCTTTTTTTTTGTTCTCTTTATATTCTTTCACTATATAAATGGGTATATATTGGTTTAATATATCGTTGAAACGTGGAACGAAATTGGTGATCTTAAACACGGTTGGAAAGAAAGTTCTTTCGTTTTGCAAAGATAATACTTTTCTCTTTCTTCTGAAGTCGAAAAGTTTCCTTGAGTAAACTTTACATAATAATTGGATGCAGCTTTCTCTCTCTTTCTCTTTCTCTCGCCTTTTCTCAAAACACATTCCGTAAGAAAACTATTTAATTATGCGAAATCGAAATTCAACGAGTTATCAACGTTGTTGTTTCTATTGTTTCTCTCTCTTCGAAGAAGCCATCGAATTTGTTATAGTTATTCGCATGAGGAATAACCATCGTGACACAATGTATATATCGACGTATATATATATATATATATATATATATATATATATATATAAATCTATCTATAAATATAAAACGAAAAACGGATAAATTCATCGAAGGTGTCCTGACAAAACGAATAGGTAACATATTTCGTGTATACGATTTTTTTTTTGACAAATCGACAATAGTTCGTAGTTATGTTCCATATATATGTACGTATACATATGTATACGTACATATGTGTTATACATGAATACGATACGTTCGATCGAAAAATACGATCTTTGAAATTGAAAAATCTTTTTTTTATGAGCAGTTAAACAAAGTTAGAGCGATAAAATAGTATTAAAATCGCGTCATTTCGATCGATTTTATTTCTTAATAATAGATATCGATAGTACGTAGTACATATGTATATAGATTTTCTTTATTGACGACTGATTATTATTTCGTCGTTTATATTCGAGCAACGTAGTAGATAAAATAACATGGATCTATTATAAATAAATCGACAAATATATGTATATATATATATATATAATTCGAAAATAATACGATCGAAAGTCAAAGAGTTTATAATTATAATAGAAGCATGGGTACTTACATATTTACTTACATATGTAGTACTTATCTACATATGTATATAATTACAAGCTTTTTATTTTTCTCTTTTTCTATCCTGTGTCTTTAACAGAGGAATAAAAGAGAAGTAATTGCCGATCGTCGTCAGCGATGTCGAGGGCCGGTTGACGTTCGAGGGTACAGGAGTAGTATAGAACATGGTACGAGGCCGATTGTACTATAGTAACCCGTCGCTTTAAAGCTGCCGATGAAAGGCGATCTCGACGAATAAAAATAAACGGTTCGACAACGATTCACTCGTTCTCGACCAACTGCTGTGCCCTCGTCGTCCTCTAGTAAAGAGAGAGAGAGAGAGAGAGAGAGAGAGAGAGAGAGAGAGAGAGAGAGAGAGAGAGAGAGAGAGACAGAGAAAGAGACGAGTTTTTAAAGAGGGTCGACTGATTCGCTGGAAAATGGAGTCCGCGTTACGTTTCGAAGGGCACAAGGTCGTTTTCTTCTTTGCTCCTTTCACCGTCGATCGTCGATCTTTCTCTCTCTCTCTCTCTCTCTCTCTCTCTCTCTCTCTTTCTCTTACTCTTTTTCTGGCATTTACACGTTCTTTCTCGCAGGAAATTGCTCTTTCTTACATCGCTTTATCGCCCGTGAAAATGGGAGACACCTTCGATCGCGGGATCTTAATTCACGTTGTACACGCGAGAAACGAAAGTAATCGTTCGATTATTTTTTATTCTTTTTTTCTTTCTTTCTTTCTTTCTTTCTTTCTTTCTTTATTTCTTTCCGTAACCTTTTAATACTTTTTATATCCACGCTGAAATCTATATAATATATGTATATATATATATATATATATATATATATATATATATATATAGATTTAAAATGAGATATAGATCTATACCTAGTAACATAAATCTGTATCTATAAAGTGATTCATGCATAGCGAGAAAGGTTTGTCGTGTGGAAAAGGACGAAGCTTTTCTTCGTACGATAAAGCACGAAATTCGTCAACAGTAGAAAGGTACCTTATGAGGTATCATAGAAAGCAAGTTATCAAACAAACGTCGTGAGTACAAGAAGAAGAAGAAGGAGCAGACAAAGAATAAGAAAAAGAGAGTTTTCTAAATGGATGAAGAACGATATTCGTGGAAATGTAAAAGGAAAAACGTGAAAAAGATCATACACTTTTACGATTTCGAGCGTAGCGTAGAACTTAGAAGCATTCTTTTTCGTTTTTTCAATTTTACCTTCCTTTTTGTTTGTTTGTTTGTTTTTTTTTTATTTTTAATTTCTTTTAACATTTCTTCGTCGCTTCTTTCCTCGTTCCTTATCTCGTTGTTTGTTTGTAATCGTTTGTCTTCGGACAATTGTGCTCGGCTAAATGAGAAAGGAGTTATTAAATTTTACGATGTCATACGAATGCGATCTCGATGTTCTGCAAACTTTCTCTCTCTCTCTCTCTCTCTCACTTTCTATTTCTATGAAAATGTCAGTTGTGACGAGGCGAGAATAAAAAAAAGGGATGAAAGATATAAGGACGGCAGAGAAAGGAGTGGAAGAAAATAAAAGAAAAGAAAAAAAAAGAAAAAAGAACAAAAAAAAAAGATTTTATTACGAAAGCAACAGATGGAGTCGACACGAGATGCGAATGCCGCAAGGTGATTTCTCTTTTGACTGCAATTGTGCTAACTTACAAAAAGTAAGTTATAGCAATAACAATCATTCGTATATCTCGACGAATGTACTATCTATTTAAAATGTTTATCACTTAATTTGCAGATTCGAAAAATTTACAAAGACATAAATGGAATTCTCTCTAAGTCTTAACACTTTCCATCGTTTGTTTCTCTCTTTCTCCTTCTCCTTTTTTCTCTCTCTCTCTCTCTCTCTCTCTCTCTCTCTCTCGCATCCTTTCGTTTCGTCTATATCGTAGCGTGTTTTGTTGCCCAACTGCGATGTATCTAAATCGCTTTTCCACGAGTTTCCGCTCGTGCAGTCGACTATTCATCGTCTTCCTTTGTATCGCGTAGTTCCATCTGAAAGCTGGCTCAGTGAAAAGTTACTTTTCTTCGAAACCATTAGACAAGTTTCTCGGGTGTTGTTGAATTTTTCTTCAACCCACCCTTACCCCTGACCCTTCTCTTGGATCTACAAAATGTCGATCCTAAAAAACGACTGAAACGATTCCGGGCAAATCGTTATAGAACGTTGAAAGTTTTTTTTTTTTTTTTTTCTACGAAAGCGAATGAAAAACTAGTCTAAGAAGATTTTGAATGATGGGTGAAACTTTTTGAGACTATCAGGGAAATAAATGTAATAATAAAGAGCTACGTTAAGGACGAGGTCGAGGATACGTAACTACATTCATATGGATAAATTTCTATGATGTGAGAAATTTTACTTTCTTTAAAGCTTTTTTTCACCTATTCTATGCATTTCGTTTTAGACTATCTTTGGTGATCTCGTTTTCTCGTCGAAGACCGCGGTTCGTTCTACGACAACTCGAGCTGGCTACGAATCAGTTTCCCCCGAGTTTATATTCATAACGAATAAATTATTCAGCGGGCTGATGGTACCGGGAGCCCATCGGGATATACATATATATATATATATATATATATATTTTATATATACATATAGTATATTATATACATATATATATCATATACGTAGGCTCGTCACGTCGCCTCGCATTATCCACATAATCGGAGTACGTGCCAACGTGAAAGCTCGCGCTTCTCTCGTCCTATCCTTTACTCTCTTCGCGAATTCTCGTCCTTCTCTCTTCTCCTGCCCTCTCTCCATCATCCTATCCCTTTCCACCCACCACTACTCATCCCTTTCTCTTTATCCATTTCGTCTTTTTCTCTTCCCCGCTCTTCTTCGTTTAACTCTTCGACCAAGTGTATCCCTCCCCCCCAACCTTCTCCAACTCACTCTTTCCATTTCCGATCACCGTACCCCGAGAAATAAATCTGTTCCACGGGACGATAATTTTCAACATCGTGAAACGAATCCGATAGGGGATTTTTATACCTTCGTTAAGATTTCGAAGCACGTATGCCCAAGTTACTTCGTTTTTCGATTATTCCTTTCGACGAGTACGTCCCAGAGATTATAGGAACTCTTTCTTTCTTTCTTTCTTTCTTTCTCTGTCTTTCTTTCTCTTTCTCTTCCTTTCTCTCTCGAGCTCTTACTCCTCGATAAAGAGCTTCTATTTTATCGATATTAATTATTAAAACTGATGTATTGTATTTTCAAATTTTCCTACACTATTTAACACTTAATTATAACTTTTTGATATCTATTGTAACTTCGAAGCACATAAGCCTAATTCTTTTTTTCTCTTTTTCTTTTTTTTTTTTTCATTCACATATTTTTTTCTCGATTATTTGACATATATATCAATCGATATATATGTAGGTATTTACGTTGTAAGATTATCGGAATTATTACTTTTCAACGAAGAGATTAAGAGATTATATTCCTTATTCAGACATTCATTTATCGTCTTAATAAAACCACCATCGTCACTTTCCAATATTCTTAAAACTTGTTAAAAGACTTTCAATACTTGTTAAAAAGGCTTTGTTGGGTTATAGTTTTCTTTTTTCTCTTCTTCTCTCAACATTACCGTTTCAGATTCCGTTCTATCATTAAGTTCTTTCTTAAGTTTAGAAAGAAATATTGAAAGGAAGGTCGAGACTTAAGGAGGAGCACATATTTCCCTTTCGAAATTAGGCGAGCATTGTTTCGTACAAGCTCGTTCTTCAATTTCAAAAGGATGGTAATTACGATAGCGGGACGCTATCTAAAAAATTACGGTACCACGGTCTACGTGTTAAAAGAGCGCGAATGCTTCCGTCCACTCAACGTTAATTCTCTTCGTTTTTCCACCCTCTCTCTATCGTTCCGTCCTATCCTTTACAAAAACTTCGTCGACCGAAGGTTTACTTAGCCATTAAAATATTCCATTAGCGCGCACGCCTAACTTGTCGAACCGAGCATGTTAGCTACGAGAAGGATAAGAAGAAGAAGAAGAAGAAGAAGAAGCAGAAGAAGAAGAAGAAGAAGAAGAAGAAGAAGAAGAAGAAGAAGAAGAAGAAGAAGAAGAAGAAGAAGAAGAAGAAGAAGGGGAAGAAGAAGAAAAAGAAGGAGAAAGAGAAGAAGAAGAAGGGGAAGAAGAAGGATGAGAATGATGTGAAGGATGGTACGAAAATAATACGAAGAAAACGTCGGTAAAGGAGCCTTATTAAGGATCTGCCATCCCTCACGAAGAACGTCGCTTAAATTTCAGAACGTCGTTTCGCGAAACACGCCATTCGTAGTCGTTAAGACTCGCCCGATGAGATTAAAGGCTTCCGAGATTCGAGAGATGTCGAGTCTGAATTATCCGCAATTAGTGGGACGGTCTTTCTCTGTCTCTCCTTCTCTCTCTTTCTCTCCCTTTCTCTTTCCGTCGCCTTTAACCATTCCTACTCTCTCTTATATCGTCCCCATCTCTGTCCCCCTCCAATCCCAATCTCAACTCTGATTTCTTTCGTACTAAGAACTCAAGCTCAACCTGAAGCTCTTTCTCTCAAGTAGAAACCGAAGAAAACTTAGCGTAGGAGAAATCGTGGCTTTTCTTAGCTTGCTACCTCGAAGATCTTAACGAGAAAGCTTCTTAGACGCGTCTCGCGATCGTTATCGGCGTTTCTTATTGTTTTAAAGAGAGAGACCAATCGGCCCTTTCCAATCGGACGTCTACGACCACTACTAACGCGCTACGTATATAATTTATCGTCGACTAAAAGGTGGAACAACAAAACGTTTTCTTCCGACTTCTTTGATTCCCTTCTTCTTTATTTTTTTTCTCTTTTTCTCTTTCTTTTTCGCAACGAACCCTTCTTTATGAAAGCATTAATTGATCCAACGACGAAGAAAGGTAGCCACAGTTCTTTCGCTGAACGTAGACGGCATTTAAAATATCCTTCTCTTTCTCTCTTTCTCTCTCTCTCTATCTCTTTATATATCTTTTCAAATCTAATGACGCGGTTTATAATCGACTTCGAAAGAAAATAAACGCGTAGTAGGTACCTTTACCTCGAGATAATTGCGTAGTCGATTTATATCGAAGCCTCGAAAATTTTTCTCGATTGAGCTTTAATATTTACTCGACTTATCCGTGAAATATTTAACGATTCTGGATGTTTTTTTCGGTCTCTCGATAAAATCTATAGATAAATAGGTATATGTGTACATCCGATCGCTATTTCGTTAACTCTTATTCAATCCGATGCGCACTTATCGATTATTTTCCACGAAACGATGTATCGTGAGAATTCGTTGCTTTGATGATTAAAAAAGAAAAAGAGGACGAGAGAAAAAAAAAGAAATAAATAACGAAGAAAAACGAGAAGAAATAGAATTTTTTTTTTCATGCGGGTCACATGATCCCGGGTCATTGATCCAATTGAATGGAATATCTTTCGTGCATGTCTTATGGTTAAAACAAACTCATTCGATTTCTCTAAATGCCATCTTTCTTTTAATGAGAGATATATAGAAAAGTTCCGATAAAATTTCTGATTTACTTCCTTTTTTACTTGCCATTATTTCGTAAATTAGATTACGACGAATGCTTCAGGTGAGTTCGGTGTTATCTCGTTTCCAGTATGCGCTCGAGCGAAACTTTTAGGAACACTCTCCTCTCATACAACTGAGATGCACACGGACTACGTTTCCCATCCTCTCTCGTGTCTCACAGGCGCGCAAAGTTCAACCAAAGCGTAAACCTTTGTACCACCGAACCGTCCTTTAGACGAACGTTTAAAAGCTACGAATTTGTTGATTCGTTGAATTTAATACGAGATACTCAAATAGCAACTCTACCATTTGATTTCGTATATTTGATTAAAAGTTTTCCATTTATATCAATTTTCAAATACAAAATTTATAATTATTCTATGACCATTTCGTTTTTCTCATATAGGACGCGGTGGGGGGGGGGGGGAAGGGCGGGGACGTGGAGTAATCTGACATAGGAGATTTTGAAAATGTGTGACGTTGAACGTAACGTCACGTTGAAAATAATCTCGACGTATCACATCCATCGTGCGAATAAAAACGACAAGTACAAATTTCGAACGAAGGAGCGTACTCTATTTTTCTCTCTCATTCTCTCATTCTCTCTCTTTCTCTCTCTCTCTCTCTCTCTCTCTCGGTCGCTCACTCGCTCGCTCTCGTAGAGTTTCGGTAGGATTGGGTCATTGATTCGGTAGGAATTTGATACGCGCGTGGTATAGGAAACGATCGATGTACGTTGCAAAGCCTTGTTGCGCGATCTCGTACTATCTATTATTAGATATACGTATATAGATAGGATGTATCCTCGTAAAATTTTAATTATTTCCACGTGATACGTGAAACGAGCATAGGATTGATAAAAACTAAAGATAGAAAACTTACCGGCTAATATCAGACATCGGGCCAACATCCTTCTTTATGCTCCTATTCTTGGATTAGGCCGGTAACCTTGTTTCTTTCTCTCTCCAACCCTTAGAAAGTCCTCTTTTAATTGATACCTCCGAAACACGATGTCTTCGTTAAAGTTGATATCTTCACTTGACCACGACGATTCAACCCGGTGTGATCACCAAATGGTCAATCTCGTTCAGCTACTTTTTTCTTTTTTTTTATTACCTATCACACCCAAAATAATGATACGTCTATATTTCGAGAATAATTAAGATCGGTATTGAGGAGATGACGATGCGCCGGCGTCTTCGACGAACGTTCACGAGATCGTCCTTGGATGATCGAGCACGACGCGTTGTCGGAGCAGCCGGCCGCGAGATAACAACACGCGGTACCGGTGCGGAATCTCATAGGCGCGAGATTTATTGACTTAACGATAGTTAGAGAAAGATGAGAAAAGAAAAGAAAAGGAAGAAAAGAAATAGAAAAAAAAGGAAAAAGAAAAACGAAAAAGCAAAAGACAAAGGAAAATAAATGGAAACGAATGAAAAGCAAAAAATAAAAGAATATATCCGATCGAGAACAACTGAGAAAATACAAAGAAAGTTGATATCGTTCGAATTAATCAATCACGAGATTTATTCTCTCAAAACTTCTTCCTTCGTGTTGTTTGATCCGACGAGGTGATAATTGTACGAGGAACCGTTCGCCGTTCGCTGATCTTGCACGATAACTCGGAGAAAAATAGAAGAGGTAGAAGAACAACAAAAAAAATATTCACCTTTCTCCGTATTTTCGACGTAACGACACGACGAGATCGAACGAACGAACAGTAGTCGTTCGTTTCGAGATGTGCGAAAGAAAAAATGAAAGAACGAAAAAGGAAAAGAAAATGAGAGAGAGAAAGAGAAAAAGAAAGAGAATGAAAGAGAGAGAGAGAGAGAGAAAGAGAGAGAGAGACAGGCAAGGGGAGAGAAAAAGAGAGAGAGAGAGAGAGAGAGAGAGAGAGAGAGAGAGGTAAAGGAGAGTGGATCTCACGATGTGCGAGAGAAAACGCGGCGCGTCCACCCTCGCGAAAGTCTTTGGCCTCCGGCACCGCCGGCCACGACTGATCCGCGCCGGGAAAGCCCCGCGAGTGTAAGGGGCGCATGCGTTCAACCCTCTCCCCTCTTCGACGTTCTCTATCCTTCTTCTACTAGTCACCGAACACCCTCTACCCTCTTCGACTATCACTGTCTCTTTCTATCTAGCAACGTACACCCAACAGAGCGTCACCTTCTCTCGTTTGGAGAGGGGCTCTAGTGAAGAAGGGGGTGAGTGCAGAGAGAAGAGAAGAGAAGAATGAAAGGGAGGACGTGCGCGGTCGTTGCACGCATCCTCTACCCTCTCTCTTTCTCCCTCTCTCTCTCTCTCTCTCTCTCTCTCTCTCTCTCTCTTTCTCTCTCTATATATATATTTTTTTTTCTTTTCCTCTCACTGTTAGAGGAGCCCTTCGGCTGACTTTCCGAGATGGATGCGTGCCTCTCGTAAGCGCGCATCGCGTGCGCGCCCGCCAAATCGTTTCGCAGATATGTGTGCTCTCTTCCTACCCACCCAGTTTCTCTCTGTCTCTCTATCTTTCTCTTTCTCTTTTTTTCACTCCCTCTCTCTCTCTCTCTCTCTCTCTCTCTCTCGCGCGCGCGTTCATTTTCGAGAGGAAACTTTTCGTCGATCCTACGCGGCCTCGTTGAGCTACCGACGTTTTCCTTTTTTTGCGTCCTTTTTTTCTTTCTTTCTTTTTGTTTTTATTTTTTCTATTTTTTTTTTTTTTTCATTGGAAAGAGGACGGAAGAAGAAAGGATAGTGAAATAGAGAGAGAGAGAGAGGGAGAGGGAGGAAGGGATAGGTCATTTCGGGCGCGTTGAACCGTCCGTACTTTTTTAGGGTGGGTCAGGGAACTTGGGAAGGACCAAGCGTATATTCCGCAGAATGGGTGAAAAGGTCGCGATCGTTCATCGGCTAACGTATCTGCTCTCTGGCTATTTCGTTTGTCTTTCAAGTATTCACGTGTACGTTAGTGCATCCAAACTCTCCTCTCATTATGTCCTTCTCTTTGGCTTTCTCTCTCCCTTCTACCCCTTCTTTCTCTCTCTCTCTCTTTCTCTCTCTTTATTCAAAGATTTTACCGTCGTGAGTAAAGGTTTATCTTCCTTCTAAATGAAATACACGTCGTCTTAATAATATCTAATATGTATTTGTATATATATATATATATATATATATATATATATATATATTCGTTATACGACGTTATCTCTTATATTTATATACTATAGATATTTATCTGTCATATGTTAGTTCGGACGTATAGAGAATATCGATGATATTACTTATGTACTTTCGACAGGACGACAGATTAATCTGCTTTTCTACTTTCTGTAGAAAAATCTCTATATCTCTATATATTTCTATCTCTATTTTAACATGTCGTCCTACTTTGTTTAACTATATATTATCACGTGAAACGTACGGATCGATATTTTGGAATTAACAAAAACGATTTTAATCCCATCGACGCATTCTCTCTTATACGAAATATTAACAAATTACTGAGTCGAGCACTCATGCGATTTATTAATTAGCCATATTCGACCTCTTTATCATTTTCATTTTCGCTGATGGTCAATATTTGATCTTCATTCCACAAAGATTCTATCCTATCTTCGTAATTGCAACATGCTGGCTTCTCTTTTGCACGCTTTCACGTAAGTTGTTGTCGTTTGTACGAAGACAGCGGAGTATACTAGCTCGGGTGTCAATTAATATATACGAAAAGAATTTAAATCGGTTTTAAAATTACTGAAAAGAATAGTTCAAACGTAACTTCATGTTGTTTCTATACGACGACGACGACGAAAAATAGATTTAGATATTCGCGAAGTTAATTTTTCAATGTTTCTCGCAATATTCCCTCGTTCCTTTCACATCGTCGAATCTAAAGTCCGGACGTTTTTATTGCGACCCCAGTCAGGGATTTTCTAGTGGTTCCTAACTGTAGAAAGATATATGATCGCCAGCGAATAATTCGGATAGAAAGTTTGTTGCCTGTGCTGTATCGAGTCACGCGAGCGTATCACGAAATACGTATGTATGTATATAGGTAAGGGTTATCTATAACGCGTTTCAGTTAAATTTGTTACGATTGTCTTATCGTATACAACGTATCGTGGATACTTTGGTAAACCGTAGAAGAACGTGATCGTTAAGCGAACATTAATTTCTACGGAAGGCTCGACGATCGATTTTCAAATACATCGAAAGCACGATCGTGCCTTTCGCCTCACTATATTGCTAAATAAAGTTGGACACCCTGTACACGATGGGATGTCTGCCAAAGAGAAAGAGAGAAAGAGAGAGAGAGAGAGAGAGAGAGAGAGAGAGAGAGAAACAGACAAACAGAAAGAGAGAGAGGAAGAAAGAGAGAGAGAGAGAGAGAGAGAAATAGGAAAGTTTTGACGTTAAACGACTGGGGTGCTTGCAGGCGAACTCAAACTATGAAAGGAAAGAGCTATGGTCATGAAAGAGAAGGAGGAATAGGAGGTGGAGTAGAGATGGTGGTGAAGAAGGAAGAGGAGGAAGAGAGGAAGTGAAGAGAAGAGAAGTGAACGGACAGAAGCTGCGTCGAGGTAGAGCTTGACGTGTCCGGAGACGCGCGCACGAAAACGAAACGGTTCCTTGGTACGAGCGAGATGTTACTAGTTTAAGGGGTAGCATAGACTATGACTGGGTGGGAGAAGGGGAAGATAGTAAGCGAGATGGATGGAGAGAGATGGATAGAGAGAGAGAGAGAGAAAGAAAGAGAGAGAGAGAGATACATAGAGAGTGCATCCTAGGCAGAGAGATGCAACGACTGCGTCCGAGCACGTCGTTAAAATCCGACCTGGGGCTACGGATTCCGAGTTGTCTACTGGTAGCAACCCCTCTTCGGCATCCTCGACACTCTCGGCACCCTCCAGCGGCGGTCTATCGTACGGTACTCGTTCGACTATTGTTTCGTCAAGTGCGACGTAAAAGACTCGAAGATCCGCCCATTGTACCGGCTATTAAGGCTGTTGTCTTGGTCGTCATATCTCTTTCTCTCTCTCTCTCTCTCTCTCTCTCTCTTTTTACTCGTTCGTCTCTTCTTCTTCTTTTCTTTTTTCTTCTTTTTCTTCTTCTTTGGTTACTTCTCCCTCTCTCTCTCTCTCTCTCTCTCTCTCTCTCTCTCTCTCTCTCTCTCTCTCTCTCTCTTTTACTCATTCTCATTCTATTTCATCATTCCCTAGAGCATCGTCACAGCAAAAGGGGCAAAAGCAGTTTGAGCAAATTCAAATTTGTCCTCAGGTCAGGTTACCCCAGAGAAGTAGCGAATTAAGGACCGAACGAGGAAGCATCACTTAATTTCAACGAGTTGGGAAAACACTATGGATATTCTAAGACCTTCCCTTACATACGTCTCTCTGGACCTGTTAATCTTTTACGTACCCTATCTCCAAGGAAGAGAAAACAGAGTCTCGGTTTATAAAGTTAGATTTGAAATGCATTCGCGTTCGACTAGTCTCCCTTCTGCTTTTATATGTCGTCGTTGATGTATGAAAAGTCCGACTAAACGTAGGATTCGCTCTCGTACGTACGTACGAAGCAAATAACGAGTCGTCCTTTGTTTGTTTTGAAAATCGTTCCCCACTACCACCCGCTGGGAGCCGCTCTTCATTCATCTCTTGTCCTCATAGCAGCATCAAACTTTTTTCCTTTTTATTTTTATTATTGTTTCTCTCTCTCTCCCTCTCTCTCTCTCTCTCTCTGTTTGTATCTTTCTGTCTTCCATCCTCCTGTTCTTTCTTTTTTTTTTTTCGTCTAACACGCCGAGTTAAATCACTCTCGACGACGTAACGATAGTTCTCCCCCTCGTCTCTCTCTTTGTCATTGGTCTGACGTTTGGAATTGGCGTAAACAACAAGGTCTCGTCTTTTGTAGAGAGATTCTCTTGTTCGATATATAATCTATTGAGATACCTTACCTCTATTTCTCTATCTAAACCTCTATTTTATCTGGGTTAAAAAGTTAAAAATTTTCCACAAAGCATCCAGGAATGACACTAATCGTTTGTACGTTTCACGTTCCCCGATCTGTAATCAAGTTTGGTATCCTTTAGTAGAAGATCCGCGCGTTCGTGGCATTTCTCGATAAGTTCCGTGGAAACAGAGTCGAGAGAGAGAGAGAGAGAGAGAGAGAGAGAGAGAGAGAGAGAGAGAGATAGAAAGAGAAAGAGAGAGAGAGAAGGGGATCGGATTAGAGGGTGAGAAAGGAAGAAGAGAGATGGAGAGTGAAGCCCGTAGCAAATTGGTTGGGTAATCGATGCCGGTCTTGGAATTCCATCTTGAGATCAGACGTGCACCGTTTAATTAGAGTACGCTCCTATCTCGCTACATGAAAATCGGTATATTCGATCAGCGATAGCTGTCTCATCTTTTTCACTAGACTTCAATAGATTTTTATGATAGCTGTCGATGTTTTGTAACTAATATCGGATTTTTGATGGTAATAAAACTTTTTCCGATTGATCAAAAGACAAAACGATCTTTGTCTATCTATCGTTCAATATGTTGATAATTAATAGAATGGAATTACGAACACATACACACATACGTGTATGTGTATGTGTGTATATGTGTACATAACGATTTTGAACGATTTTCTACGATCGCAATAGATTAGTCGTCATATACGAATCCATGCTGCAAATATAGTCAGCTGGTTAACGCGGTTTGCGTTATAACGAAATCACCGATAAATTCGTATATAGCTATGGATGAGGGTGGGGATTGGGTGGTAGGGTGCTGTAGGTAAGCGGAGAATTGTATTTCATTGTGAGAATAGCGGTACTGAGAGAAAGAGAGAAAGAGAGAAAGAGAGGAAGAGCGATTAGTGCGCATGTTATCAAAACCTCAATAACAGACTATAGAACGTAAAGCCTTTAACATTGCCAAATTGTTTTGGAAAGGATAAAAGATATTAATTAATTATCACCAATTTATTTTAATTATTAATGAAAAAGTATTGATTGCGAGAAAAATTTTGTACTCGAGTAAATGAGGAAAATAGAGAATGATATAGGATTAAAAAATAAGTGTAACGATATGATGCTTTATAGAAAGAAAAAGCGAGAGAGAGAGAGAGAGAGAGAGAGAGAGAGGGAGAGAGAGAGAGAGAGAGGGAGAGAAAGAATTAATTTATTACTTTTCTAATATTTATTTAAATATATTCTATATAGTTCCATTTAAAATATAAATATCTTTTTTAATTGTTTCATACACTTTGTTATATAAATTGTACGTGAAATCATTCGGACGTTAACTTTTGCTGATCCAAATTGTCGATGACTCTAGAAGCAATTATTTTATATATAAATCAAAATAAATTATGAATATATATATATATATATATATATATATATATATATATATATGAGCTCGTA